>NC_050173.1:52045058-52052558 GCF_008315115.2 Sander lucioperca | reverse complement strand
CCATTTGTTCCATAATAGATTTCTTGCTCAATCAAAAACTACACCACGAGTACATGGTAATGGTATTAGTATTATAAGTACTCATACCGTGGTCTGGGTGAATACTCAATTCTGATTGGCTGCAGGGTGTCCATAAAAAAGTGATGTAGGACACCTACTAAAGGAGTTTCGGTGAAACTGACTGTTTACTGTTCTAAATCAATGCGCTACATTAAACAAAAAGGAAATGTGAATCTGTTATTTCCAACTCGTCCTCTGAACATCACAGGATGGTGCTAACACACAAGCTGCAAGAAATAAGTTTTAGTGCCCCTCTGAACTGACTTTGTTTCACAGCGAATAACGTTATCTCACATCCCGTTCACTGTTCAGGTCGCTACTTCAGGCTGTGGCCGACAGTAACGTTACTGTCGCGGATAAAAAAGTCGTAATATTGTTTTGGGGACAATAAACTAATGATTTCAAAATATGTTATTTGGCAAGTGACCATGGTATAAGCGGGTTAATGCCCTTCGAGGTGTCCATTGTCAGGTATTAATGGACTTCAGCGGAGGCAACGCGCGTCGGCCTGTTCACGCCTCACCGTCGTCCATTAATACCTGACAATGGACACCTCGTCGGGCATTAACCCTTACTTAAACTGGAGGTGACCATGCTTTTTTTTTAAAGCTGTGGCCCCCATTCTTTGGAACGCTCTCCCCTTATCATTCCGATCTCTAGACTCCTGTGATGCTTTTATGAAACAGCTTTAAACGTTTTTATTCAGAAGGTTTTTGGTTAGCCTATCCGAATAGCTAATAACTTTATTTGTCTCTGCTGCTGTTGTGATTTTAATCTTGTCAGCCCTGTGCTGTATATTGTTGGCTTTTTTTGGCTTGCATTGTGTAATTGTGCTAAACATTAAAATCTGTAAAAGGTGCTATAAACCTTACTTACTTACTTACTTACTTATTATTTTAACGTCAATGTACTAATTTTTATGTATTAAAATGCCACAATGTAAAAAAGCCTTCAAGCTACAACAAACAATATATCAATGGAAAGGTGTTACATAAAATGGTGAACCCGGGGCGCCCTGGTTGCTCACCTGGTTGAGCGTGCGCCCCATCTACAAAGGCTCAGTCCTTACCGCAGCGGCTGCAGGTTCAATTCCGCCCCGCGGCCCTTTGCTGCATGTCATTCCCCCTCTCTCTCCCCTTTCCTATCTTCAGCTGTCCTGTAAATTAAAGGCCTAAATTGCCCAAAAAATGTATGAAAATAAAATGATGAACCCAACGAGAATGATCACCCAACTCCACTGTGAGGTTATAATAGTTTCATGTTTCTCTCAGTTTTTATTTTATTTTAGCTTTGACTTTTTAATTTCTTTTCAGCTTATTTTAGATAGAGTAGAGAGTGTGTTTGCTCATTTTAGTTTGGTTTTAGTTTTTCATAAAGGTTTAGTTTTAGTTGGTTTTGTTAGGACAAGGCATAATGTCTCAGAAGTATGTTTACATTTACATATATCATGGCTCAGAGAATTGGAGGACGCAAAAGCAGAGACAGCCAGGCAGTGGTGAGCTTGAAGATTTAATCACAAGAAAAAAAAACAAAAAACAGGAGTTACAGGGAACAGGAGTACCGACTAACACACACAATATCCAAAAACAGAAACAATGACCTGACAACAGACAAAGACAACACAGAGACTAAATACAAGAGGTAATGAGGAAACAAGGGACAGGTGACACTAGGGATCAGGAACAGGTGAAACACATTAGGGCTGGGCAGACAATCAGACAGGCGAGGGACAAAAATAGAGACTTCAAAATAAAACAGGAAACACTAACAACAGAAACTCACAACCATGACAACATACAAAATACATGGTTGGAAAACTGTGTAGGAATGGCCATAATGGTTAATCTTTGTGCTACTTTAGTGTCCGATGTGAAGTGATTGCGGCCCAGCACCAAACAGCAGACAGACAAAGTAAACAGCTAGCTGGAGAACATAGTGGAGCATTGAGCAGCTACATAGCCTGATATTTCCCTCAGGAGCTGGTGGAGAGAAAACGGAGCTTAATAATACGAGTTTTAATGGAGTGTGAGTATTATGGATTACTGACAGTCAATTGACACGTTGCACTATGGATTTGAATTTTACTGTAGGTGTGTAGGTCTACTGTCTAAACTAAACTAAACCTCATGTGTCAAGCCTGTAATGGTCAATCATAACTGGGCTTTTTCGAAAGTTTTTGTTCTTTTTCAATGTTTTTGCTACTTTTTTCTGAGCTTTTGTCGCCTTTTTCAAGGGCTTTTTTGGACAATTTTTTGATGTGTTTGTCACCTTTATTAAGTTTTTTGGGCAATTTTTTCAGATTTTTTGTCTCCTTTTTTTGGCGCCTTTTTCAGGTTTATTTGGACAATTTTTTTGAAGTTTTTGTCGCCTTATTCAAGTTTTTTTTTTTTTTTACACAGTTTTCAACGTTTTTGTCCCCTTTTTTAAAGTTTTTTTTTTTACAAGTCTTTGGCGCTTTTTACAACATTTGTCGCCTTTTGATGTTTTTGTCGCTTTTTTTAAATACATGCATACATGTCCCGGGACCTCCCTAGATAGCTGGAGATCTCAACCCCAATATTGAACCCAAAGTTACGCCCTTGCGCGTTCAAATTTAATTTGATTCAAAGTGGTTTGTTTTTAGACAATATAAATGTAGCATGCCTGTTTTATTTTTGTCGTACTGTGAGATTTTTTTTAACGTTTATGTTTAAAAAGTAGTCCCAAGTATTTTTTTGGAAAGCACACGCCTTCATCCTCCCACTATGGTTTCCTGTTGACTCACTGGCTAATGAATGTAATGTTGATGTGGTGGAGTAATGAGCCTGTGTGGAAGCACAGCTCATGTCTAGAAAACAGATAGATGTTTTTGTTGTTGAGCTCAAGCAGTTGAGACTCTGTCTACCACACATATACACACACAGTCTGGCTAGAATCACTTTTATTGCTTTGTTATGTTAACGGTCAGTGATTTAAGGCTGAAGATGATGTCATCCTCCTCATCATGGTTACTAAATTGTTCCTCTGTTCATGTTGGGGCTATTAGTAATGGTGTGTGACAGAGGCTATGGTGCTGTAGTATGTTAGTACATGAGCACAGTCAATTGCTCGCGGAGTCTCTCAGTCTTTGTGCCTTCCTCCAGCTGTTCCTCCGGCTCTTTCTTCTTCTTTAATGAGCCTGTTTGTTGGATTGATCTAAGCCCAGATCTGGCCCAGCCAATAGCTTTATTTTGCTGTCAATGAATTATTGGCAAGAGACATTTATTCGTGTGTCTTGTAGGTTTTAGCTTACACAGTTATGTGTTTCCAGCAGCGGCTGGCAATAACAGTTTGTGAGAAGAACAAACTCTGTAGTTTGCATTAGCAGCAAATAGGCACTTTGGCTGACCTGACACAGCAAACCATTTTCAGCTACAGAAACTTCATTATTTGACGGTTGAGTTTTCATTGTTTGACATTGATATTTAATTTTTGGTTTCACCTTTCATGGCCATTTTTAAGTGTGTTGTTAATGTCTGGCTGTCCGGTCACACTTCCGTCTTCAGTCCAGATCGCTCTTGTTCAATAGAAAGGACTTTATTGACAAGGGCACATGTTAACACAGATTAGCAGTGAGCAGCCACTGAACTGGTAAATTCAATCAAAGTAGTTGCATATGTTTAAGCTCAAGCAGTCTCTTGCTTTCTCCTTCAATAAAACTCCAGTCAGTCCCATGAATCGTGGAGCTGAAATGGCCCTGTGGTTAACACGACACAGGCCAAACCACGGGCGTTTTATGGCTTTTGAAAACAGAAATATCTCAGCTTTCTAACTTCTCTCTGCCCACATGCACAGACCATTATTTTTTAAATCACGCAAAGATATAGTGAGGAGGATAATTATAATATATAATTCTATTATATTGCATGGTCTTACCCAACCAAAATGTACAAATGTTTTGACTTTCAAAGTGTTAATTTAGATCTACAACATTAGCAGTTGTAATAAGATGAATTTAAATGAATGTTTGGAAATAAATAAATGTGTTGTGCATATGGCTGTAGGAAAAGCAATTATTGGAATATAAAGAGTTTGGAGTGTGGTGTCTATTTTTCATCTTTTTCAAAACCAAAAACATATGCGTGAAATTGTAAGGAAAGGATTAAATAGTGTATACGTTAGTGTGCCTGACTAACTACTATAACCTGCAGTTGTAGCCGGTTGTTAGGCTTGCGAGGCCAAGGAGCACATGAACTAGGTTACATTAGTTTGTGGGGTTACAGGTTACATCCAAATAAAATTCCCTTCACAAAAGCACATTTACTGTGTGGTACAGAATAACCCCTCTGTGGAGAAGCCAATTCTTGAAACGATCATAGTTTAGGCTAACGTTAGCTAAAAAGCTACTGTCATGCTCTTTAACCCCAGCAACATTAGCTAAGATAACGCTATGTTCACCAAACACATAACAGTCACATTCAGCGAAATAACAGACTGATTTGACATTTCTCCTTATCAAACGTACAATACTGGGACTGAAGTTGTAGCTCGACACTGCAATACAAAACAATACTGTTTTAGTTGGCGCAACATGTCTTCCTGGGACACATAGCTTTTTAGCCTCAATCTCTTAGCCTGATATCATGTGGCCTGTGTAGCCATCAAAAGCATATATTTAAGACCTTTTGACAGGGTTCTAGTTTTAAAAAACAAGTAATCTGGAAACATGAACAACTCAGCGGGAGGCTGCATTTTCAACCAACTCCTGAAGTTTTAATTAAACTGTTAGCCTAATTACTGTAGCTAGCTAGATACAGCTAGTTGTAGTTGTCATTTAAAGCGTGATTTATGCTTCTGTGTTAAATCTACGCCGTGGTTACATACGTAGGTACGTGGAGGCACCGACCCTATGCCGTAGCCTGACGACCTCTTGAAAAATGTAGCCACGCGTCGCCGTGACGCACGTCGCTCGGCCGTGGCTTGGTAGCATTGCATTTCCCACGACTCATTTCCTGGTTCTCCTTCTCCATAAACAACATGAAATCAAGGAGTGGGTTAACTTTTTCTGCTACACCGTGGTCAGAAAGCACAGGAGAGACACTGTGTTTCTCTCACTATGACCCTAGAGTCGGTACTCGCTCTGAATCTAATCCCCGTCACTCTCTCACTCTTTCTACCACACACACACACACACACAAACACACAAACACGCCGGCCCTGCTATTCTCTTAAAGAGATCGACGCACACACCAACGCACAAGTATAAACTTCAGGCCACTTACCTAGACTATGGTGAAAGCTCTGCGTGGAGCCTTCGCCGAGCCCTAAATCATGCTTTAGCCGGCAAAAGCAACGGTTGCTATCTAGAAATAAGAAGTGTGGTTTTGTCCAGTGGTGTAGTCTACATGATACGCATGTATACGCAGTATACCCACTAAGAAAGCTCCAGAATTTCCATATACCCACTTAAAAATGTGCAATGGCACGTAACAACATACTTTCCATTATAATTTTGAATATTGTAAATTGTCATCTGCGTTTTTTTTTCAACCCGTTCTCATTCCGAACTCGTAAAATAAGGACGTTTGGACAGCGGCTGTCAGCGTCTGATGGGACGAAAAAGGCGTCTTTCAGCGTGTTTGTGTAACGCACTGGGGAGAGCAGCAGTTAGATAGGATTTAGCGAGTAGTATGTAAGGGCGAATTTCCCCGTATGGAGGTTGGTTGGGGTGGTGGATGGGTCAAACAAACACAGGACTTTCACCCAGGAGAGCGGGGTTCTTGTCACGCTTGCTATAGTCGCTTTTTATTTTCCTCCCGCGTGTCACAGAACCGTACGCCCACCCACGACCTTTTCCTTAACATAACTGCGTCAAAAGGGATGGCAATAGTCCCGACCAAGCGCGTTTACTTATAGCGCTAAAGGAGACTTTTAGCGTCAATAAGAACGACAAAGGCACCTGACCAAGCGTCTGTATTTTACGAGATGAGTGTGAGAACCTGTTGTTTTTTTCTTCACATAGGCTAAATAAAGGTATTTTTACCGTAAATTGGTGCATAAAAGTGTCACAGAATGCAGGATATGAAGTCTTTGACGCTCAAAATTTCCCTGGGGAGGACACCCAGACCCCCCACTATGATATGCCGCCCCCCCTCCAAAAAGACCCATTCTGGCCCATACATATACATTACAGTAAACCCACTACAATACATTAGACCACACCACTGGTTTTTCTACCTCTGTCTGAAAGAATTTCAAGAGGTAACTCTGCCGCGAGTGTTGTTGTAACCTGTGCCGTGTGAGAACGGAAAGCTTGACTGGAGGGGAGAGAATTGTCAATGATGACAGTGGTGCGGAAAAGTCTGCTTCTACTTTGTCTTATAACTCTCTGTTTCTGCTGTTTCACATGTAATGTAGTGGTGCTTTAAAGAGTGTTGAAGTCAGTCTCTCTCTCTCTCTCTCTTCTTTGTTTTTTCTCCAGGTCAGCCTACCAAATGACTCCAGCTGTGTTGAAGAGATCTTGCGGGTATGTACGCACGCACGCACACAAGCACGCACACAAGCACGCACACACACACACACACACACACACACACACACACACGGAGTAATTGCACTGATTATCAGCTGTTTTCTGTTTGCTCACTTAGACCTTTGTCTCTCTCCAGAGAGTCTGGCTTTAGGAAGAAAGGACAGGGGAGGGGGGGAGAGAAAAAGAGAAGCAGAGGGAGAGAAAAGAAGGAGATCTGTTGGCTCAGGTCAATGATTATACAAGTTTTTTTTTTGTAGGATGACTTCATCACACAACTCCTTCCACAATGTTCTCCTGTCCTTTACCCTCCTTTCATCTCTCTTTGTCTCCATTCTCCTCTTTTCCTATCTGCGTTTCATCAAAATTACATCAAGCAACATATTTTTTTCCACAAATTCACATTTTTTTTCTCTGTCTTTTGTTGTTTTGTTACTGTGTTCCTTCAGGGTGATGTCAAAACAGAAATGTGTTTTTTTTTTTTTTCGCGAATCTTTTCAGTCAAAAGACAAGGCCTTCTTTGACTGCTTCGTGTCAGGTTATCACTTTCTTTTCCTCTCTGTATTAGTCTCTATCTCCTCTCTATCTCCTTTGTCTCATAACTCCCCGTCTATCTTCCTCTCTTCATCCCTCTTTGCCCTCTGTCATTCACCTCTTTCTCTCCTTTTCACAAATCAATATGCTGGCCAACAGGCTGTGTGACAGTGTGCTGTGAGCTGCATGAAAAGCCTTTGTCAATAATATCGGTGCGCTATTGAATTCAGTGTGTGGTTTTTAGCCGTGTCAAGTGGAAAGATCGGGGAGTTCAAAATGTGAGGTGAATCAGAGCGGAGGCCTGCGGTTCATTTTTTCCCTTTCTGTGACGGCACAGCTACAAGCCGGTTGTCACAGAAACATTGTTGTTTTGGATCTTTTCACAATTCAAGGTAACAGCTGTGTATCAGAGATATTGT
>NC_050173.1:51997558-52037558 GCF_008315115.2 Sander lucioperca | reverse complement strand
CAGAAGACTTCCAACTTTCAGACAGGTTGCTCACGTCACATTTACGTCGTCTCTCTCAGTTGGAGGCTGCGCAATAACGCTCAGCCATCACTGGAAAAGTGTTTCTAATATCCTTCACTGGTCTCCGTCCAGAGACACGGGATCTGTTGGTCCAGTTTATATACTGTCTATGTGTTTAATTTAGTTTGGACTAGCGCCATGAATACTAAATGGTCATAAAGAATGTGTAGCATTGTAAAGCAAATGTGTGTGTTTGTGTGTTTACCGTAGGAGATGACCCATTCCTGGCCTCCTCCTCTCACAGCCATACACACTCCCGGGAAGGCTGATCAGACCAAGTTCCCCATCCCAACTAAGGTCAGTACGAGGTCTCTGTGTTTGTCCCACCGCGAAACCCTTTCATTCACCAAAGTCAAATCCGTCTGCTCACATTAACCCTCCTATTATCCTCGAATGTACTAACACCCCTTGTCCTTGGGGTCAATTTGGTTTTTTTTGTAAGTTTTTTTTATTGACGTTTTTTGACAACACAGGAAAAAAAAATATAAAAATCAACACACAAAATACAAACGAACAAGCATACTCAAATGTAGGGTTGGGTATCGTTTGGATTTTTACGATTCCGATGCCGAACCGGTACTTTTAAAATGATTCAGATTCCTAACCGATTCTTGAAAAACTAAAAAATGAATCAAAGAAAGGCTCTTTTATAGAGTTTTTTTTTTTTTAATTGAAATGTCTTTCAATTTAACCATATATTAACGTTTTAAAGTACATAAATACATAATAAGTATAGTATTTTACATCCGTTTTGGTGAGCCCAGAGGAAAAATATGGCATTTTAAAAGTTGCCTACATTTACAGTAGCTAGCTAACAGTAGACTACAGAGAAAGTGCGATATTTTTACGTCCGTTTCCCAACCCTACTCACACACACACACACACACACACACACGGGGGGGGGGTACAAGTAAATAAATAAATGGACTGTTTTCATATAGCGCTTTTCTAGTCTTAACGTCTACTCAAAGCGCTTTAACATAGTACAGGACCCATTCACCATTCACACACTGTGGCCAAGGCTGCCGTACAAGGTGCCACCTGCTCATCAGATAAATACTCCCACACATTCACACGCCGATGGCGCAGCATCGGGGGTAACTCAGGGTTCAGTGCTTGCCCAACGGCACTTCGACATGGGACTGCAGGGCCAGGGATCGAACTACCAACCTTCCAATTGGCAGGCGACCGCTCTACTGCTGTACAACAGCCACCCCAAGTATCCCCAATTCATCTTAACCCCAAGCAAAAGAAACCAAAACCCAAAGATGTCCAGTAGTATACATTCAAAAACCAAACAAAGACCAGCATAGACCAAATCAGTGTATAAATAAAAGTAGAATCCAATTGGGTCCAGATATTGCAAAAGGGGGCCCCAGGATTCTTCCCATCTATGCTGATTTTTTGAATACTTAGTTTGCAGTTTCTCCAGGTGGATCACTAAATCAAGTTCATGTAGCCAGTTTCTGAAACATGGGGGGATTTTTTTTCCAGTCCTTAAGAATGTTTGCCAGAACCGTGCCCACCCCAGCAATTTGAACAGCCAGAAAATGATGGTAATTAAAATGATCACCCAATTGTATGTGTCAGGTACTTTATGTCTTTTATTAACTACCTAAATACCCCTTTAGATAAAACATATTTCCTATATATTATATGTAGCTCAAACCGCCTTGGGTAGAGGAACACGGATGCGTACAAAATACATTCAGGACATCATGTTAATTTTATGTGTACCTAGTTGTCCCCATTAAATGAGGAAAAGTCATTCAATATGAAGCAAAAAAACCCCAAAAAGATGACAAGCTCTTTTTTAGAGACCTTAAACATTGATTGGGGTCAAATTGAGCCCAAGGATAACGGGAGGCTTAAGACCTAATAGTGCAAAAAATAATTTGGGATTACAAGCCTGGTAATTTATGTTTTCTTAAATGTTGTTATCATCTGCTCTGACTGCTCCCTTTTTTTTCTTCATTTGAGTCAGTGAGTGGAAAAAAGGATGTGAAAGTGTTGAAAAACCTTCACTTGAACTGCCACACTTCCTGTATTGGTGGCTCATCATAAAACAGAACTGCAGTCTGTCACTGAGATTCTTCAGACTGCTAATTAGATCTGATTCATAAATTCACTGCAGCAGAGATTGCTGCGATAGAATCAGATTACTGTTGCCTCATCCTGCGCAGTGGCGCAAGTGACAGCCAATGAAATTACAATGTTAACGAAGCGCCGCGTGTTTTAATTCACCTCCCTGCTGTGTGTCCAGAGCTGTGAGGAAGTGGACATATAGTCTTGAAGAGAGCCACTTATCTGCAGAAGTCTGTACTGTAGCTGTTATTATTTGCATATCAAATGTTTGAGAACCACTTTCACACGCGCTTTTTTAAATGTTTGTTAAGTTGAAATTAATAGCATTATTATTTGTTCATGAATCTAATGCTTTCTAGTCGATTGTAAGCCACTAATAAGAACACATTTTAAGTTTCCAGGTTGGGAAAAATCTCTATCGCTGTTGTTCATCGCCCTCCAACAGGTCACTTGATATGTCTTTTTTTAGTTCATCAGGTGCTATAGACTAGTGGTTCTCAAAACATTTTTTTAATAATGTACCCCCATTAAAATATTTATTCATCCAAGTACCCCTGAACCAGCGCAAAACATTTCTGTCAGGTCCATTAAAGTCAAGGACAACACAAACAATAAAAATGCTTTAGGAAATTTTATTGACTAAATTACGAATTAAATTGGGCGGTATGGCTCTGTTCAGAGGAGTCCCCCCCCCCAGCGTCTTGACTACTTGGCCTGCAAGAACTGACGCTGATGCTCAATTTTTGGTAGAAATTAAATGCCTAGCTATATAAAGAGCAGCGCTTCCACACCCTGACACTGCCGCTTCCTCTTTCTGTTTATCTTTTACATCTCTACACCCCATCACCTCATTTCACCGCATTTCCTCTACACTCATTGCTCTCTTTCTCTTTCTAATCATAATGTTGTTACGTAAAAACACTTAAACCTTGTTGTCTTCCCCGTCGACCATGTAACTGTTTGTTTGTTTTTTGCGTCAAAATTTAAAATGAAAACTTTTTTTCAACGTTTTCGTCGTCTTTTCAACACTTTTTGTCGCTTTTCCCGATGTTTTTTCTCTCCACTTTTTCCGACGTTTCTGGCGTTTTTGAAGCTTTTTCCGACATATTTGTCACTTTTTTCAACGTTCTTTTTATCACATTCTTTTACAAATGCTATACAATTGAATGAAACAACGAAATTCAATGAAAGTTGCAAACTGATCATTTATATTACTTGTGAACAATGTTGTATGGAACCATCCACGTCATGTTTTTTGACAATTTGATTGCAAGAAACCCAAATTTCTGATATAGAAACTTGTTGAAAGCGGGTCAAATTTGACCCGAGGACAACAGGATGCTTTCAATTAATTTCAAATATTTATAATGTATCACTAAATGCATTCATTAATATACTGTATACTTATGTTAGGAATTATGCATCAAAACTGCAGTACTCCAAAGTACCCCTAGTGGTACGTGGACCCTCATTTGAGAAACACTGCTATAGACTGTCCCAAAGTCCCAAAAATACCTGAGTACATTTGGACTAGGCCTTACTTCATCCTTACTGTACAAGTAAATCCACTGTTCTATTAGAATAAGTTCATTTAATAATAATAAATTATTATAATACATTTATTTTATATAGCGCTTCAAAAGCTACTCAAAGGCACTTTACAAAGTAAAGACAAAGAAAAACAATGACAAGATCAGTACAACAGAAACACAAGCAACTAGAGATAGCTATTAAAAAGGTGAAGTGAAGCAGCATAGAAGCAGGATAAAAACATTGGTTACACTTTACTTGAAGATATCTACATAAGAGTGACATGACACTATCATGAACGTGTCATAAACATTATGAACAAGTCAAACGTTTATGACATAACGCTTCTTTTAGTAAGTGTCATTCGGTTTTTGTCATGACAAGTTAGGGTTAAGGTTAGGGTTCATGTGTCATGACAGTGTCATGTGTTCATGACAGTGTCATGTCACTCTTACGTAGATACCTTCAAGTAAAGTGTTACCAACAAAGCAAACAAATGGAAACCCAGCTATTTTGGTTACAAGTTAAAAGCTTTAAAGAGATGTGTTTTTGGTTTTGAAGTGAGTAAGTGATGTGGAAAGTCTGAGGTGTTGGGGGAGAGAGTTCCAGAGGGAGGGGGCAGCAACGGAGATTTTTTTTCCATTACCACCAGTATCTTTACCACGAGAACCAACTCATTTACACTAGTTTTGCACTTATTTTTTTCGGAATTCATGGTCAATAAACCTCATTTATATTAGAGCTGCAAAGATTAATCGATTAGTTGTCAACTCTTAAATTAATCGCCAACTATTTTGATAATCGATTAGTCGGTTTGAGTAATCTTTTTAAGACAAAAGTAAAAATTCTTTGATTCCAGCTTCTTAAATGTGAATATTTTCTAGTTTCTTCTGTTCTGATATTCAGTTTACTGTCACAGAGGAGCTGTGACAGTAAACTGAATAAAACAAGACATTTGAGGACGTCATCTTGGGCTTTTGGGAAACACTGATCCATATTTTTCACCGTTTTCTGTCATTTTAGAGACCAAACAACTAATTGAATAATCAAGAAAATAATCAACAGATTAATCAACTATGAAAATAATCGTTAGTTGCAGCCCTAATTTAGATGAAATTATACCTAATTTATGTGTAAGTAAAAAGCAGAAATGATGAATGATTTGGACTAATGGTTAAGATCAGAGGAATGAAGGTAATGGACAATCACAGATATGTCAAAGTTTAGTCAGGATAATGCTATGAAATTGAATACAACACCCACAATTCAATGAAAGTAGAGATCTGATCCTTAATTTCACTTGTGAAGAGCGTTGGATGGAACCATCTATGTTATTTCGGGGCAATTCGGTTGAAAGAAACCCAAATTTCTGATATAGAAACTTTTGAAAATGGGTCAAATATGAAATCCTGGTGCGACCAGGCCTTCAGAAGACGCTACTTTATCAGAAAGTCATACCAATGTTTGTTTGTCTCCTCTCAATCATCACTACAAGAAAATTGCCAACCCACTTCGAGTTAAAGACAGCTTTTTCCAAGTTCTATTTTAAAAACCTGGTATCCGGTCGCTGTTTTCTTGTTCCCTGAGAAAAAGCCAGCGACATGCAACACATGATTTATGGTTCGTGAAAAACAAACGTACAGTAAGTGGGTTTTCAACAAGAACAGTGATAACAACCAGTGCTGAACACTTAGAGAAAAGGACTTCACTTACAAAAAAAAAAGCCAAATTTTACCCACAGAAATTTCAAGGGAATGACATCGTAGTGCCATCCACACTGTTTGGTCTGTCTGAAAGGTAATGTTTGAGGAGTGAAGTGCAGGAAGACGACAGCAGTCATCAACAAATACTGAGACACAATAAAAGCAGGGACTAAAAGAACTGCCGATGTTGGCAAAGTTTCTCCCGCTCCCACAAAAAAAATGCTTTGACACCTTGTCATGTAAATATTGGGAGTATTTGTCACATTAAAACCAACATAAATGTCGTGTGCAACATTTATCTCACAAATGGCAGCGATATTCTGACTGAAACCGCAGGTGTTTTTTTTTCCACCACTGAATGCTTTTATGAATCATTTTTAATATGCAAAACATCATTGGCGGTGATGTCAAAGGAAATAGCAATGTAAACGCAGAGGCAGTAAATCTAAAGCTGGTAGTTAATGAATTAGGAGAGACTGTTGTGGCCCATTTCAGCCCCCGGCGTCGCACTAATCCTGCCGGTGAGTTTTAAGACTGAGGTGGTAGCGTTGACGCGGAGAGATGCCAGGATCAGAATCCTGTGTAATGGCATTGTTGTACTGCTGTGAAATCAATAATGACATCTGTTGGTTTATTCATTCAACTTATCGCCCTGTGGCTCTCTCTCTCTCTCTCTCTCTCTCTCCCTCTCCCCTTTCTCTCTCTCCCTCCCTCTCTCCCTCTCTCTCTAGGAGTCACAGCATGTGACCTCAGGCTACAACACCCAGAGTAAGTTTCCCAGCATCCACGCTCACATACTAGCTCTATGGTAATTAACACTGGAGAGGCCAGGAAGGCAATGCCACCCAGAAGAATAGTGAGGGGGGGAAAAAAAGCAGCTTGATGTTCAAATGAATTCATAGCCACGGGAACATGCTAGTCTGCAAAGCTTTGCTTTTATCTTTCTGTGTTCATCTGAACAAGCAATCAGACAAACATGGTTTTACACACATACACACACACACACACACACACACACACACACACACACACACACACACACACACACACACACACACACACACACACACACACACACACACACACACACACACAGGTTTGTGGCACTATCTTTGTGGGGACCCGTCATTGACATAATGCATTCCCTAGCCCCTTACCCTAACCTTAACCATCACAACTAAATGCCTAACCTTAACCCTTACCCTCACCCTAACCATAACCTAATTATATCTCTAATCCTAAAACCAAGTATTAACCCTCAAACAGCCCTTTAAACTTGTGGGGTCCAGCATTTTGGCCCCACAAAGCTGTCGGGACCCCACAAGTATACTGGACTCCCGGTTTTTGGACCCCACGAATATAGTTAAACAAGCACACACACACACATAAATGTATTTAATGTATTTGTATTCTTTGTAAACAATATGGCATATACAATATATGTCATATGTTTGTTTGTTTTTCCCGTGCTGTACAAAAGGTGTCGTCAGTCTGCCGTCTACCGTGTGCCATTTAATCCATGAGAATGCAGCATTATTAGTATCAGGTGTAAATGCATTATTAGCATCAGGTGTAAATGCATTATTAGCATCAGGTGTAAATGCAAAGGTTGTTATATCGAATGTCATTATCCAGATACAGATCATGTGTAAACAGCTTTTTAGCATCTTTCCATTAGTCCCTCGCTGGCTGGTAAATGGCCACGTCTTTCTACATATTTCACACACATTCCCAGTGTTACGTCGCTACAAACTGGGGACATTTGTAAAGTAGGCTCTCTGTTAAAAATGTAAAGTCTCCAAGCCCATATATCAAAACAAAAAAAAGCTTGCAGGTGGACATTAAATTCAGATTTTTTTTAAGAGGAATAAAATCATCACTTACTTGGACATGGGCTTGGAGACAGCCTATGTGACAAACTGGGAGTGTGGAGATTGAAAGCTTTTCTTTTTCTTCTTTACTGCCTAAGTCAAGAATGATCTTTCACAGTTTGTTCAGGTGTGGTGGAGTTACCCTTTAAATACTTGACAAAGTTAGAGAATTCATCACATTGAAGCAAACATCTTATAAATCAATGAGTGTCTTAAACCTGCTCATTGTTTTGCAACAAGGGCTAGCTACTTAAACATACATATACTTATAACAATGTATAGAACATCAGTGATCTGTTGTTGTCTCATGTTATGTATCATTAAATTGTCCAATACTGCATTTAGTAGGTCTGACTCCCAGGCATCAGATCATCAAAAGCTCTTCTGAACTGCTGCTCTTGTGTTAACCCCTATCTTGTAGTGTTTAGAGATGTTTGTGATGTGTATATATAAAGCTGAATTATTTCCCCACTGGTGAGTTTTTTCTCTCTGATATGGACAGAAGAAACATGACTAAAATACAAAACGCAGTGAAAGGGTTCTGTGTATCCATTTGGAAAATAAATCGTCACCTCAAATTTTTTTTTCAGGCAGTGCATTTTAGTGTGATTTTATTTTCCCCCAAACTCCTGTTACCAAAGCAAACACACGCACGCACGCACACACACACACACACACACACACACACACACACACACACACACACACACACACACACACACACACACACACGCACGCACGCACTCTCTCTAATTGAATAACACACTGGAGCAGAGTGTCATGTTTTCCACCATGACAATAGTAATCACATCTACACATCTACAGTGATTGGAGTCTGGCTCCTTGTCAAAAACTAATCAACACACACACACATACATACACACACACACACACACACACACACACACACACAAACCAAGACACATGCAAAACAGTGATATTTGAATGTCCTCTGTTGTGTTGCAGAGCGATGTACTGTATCAGCTAACAAGCCTGCTGCGAAACCACCAACTGCACCACAGAAGTCGTGAGTATCTCCCTCTCTGACACACTCTCTCTCTAACACACACACATACACACACAAACAGTGAATTTCTGACCCGCTGCTTCTGCGTTTAAAATTAAGCTTGACTCTTGGATGAAATTCACTGCTGCTAGGAGGAAAAAATAAGATTGTGTGGATCAGAGCGAGAAAGTGCAGCTACATTAATTTAACGTGAGCCAGGAGCGTATTGCAACATCTCTGGCTGCTGCCCACTCCACTCCACTCCACTCACAGAGCTGTACGGCAGGTTTCATGGCACGGTGAGATTGGAAAGGAAGAAATCTTGGCTTGGAAATCCGCCTCACGACCCTGATTCATCCTGTGCTTGACCCCAGAAGCGCTATGACTTTGTTTTAGAAATTGTGTGAAATGTCTGCTAAACCCTTTTCCCTGGAATAGTGATTTCCAATCATAGCTTAGTAACTATAACTACGTAGGCACGGCCTTTAGCCTTTCCAGAATGAAAAACATAAAAGTAAAATTTTAAAGTAAAGGAGATTTTTAGCGTGACTAACAAACGCCAAAGGCACATGACCAAGCATCAATGGGACAGTGGGAATGTGTTGGGCTGGCTACCATAATGGCACACCTTACTTAGTAAGGGTATCATCAATGTTGTGTAAATTAAATCTTTTTTTGTACGATTAGACCAATTAATCTTTGCTAATAATATGTTGCATTCAAGTTAATATATATCTTTAGACATTTAAACTTTAACTTTCAAATAAATATCAAACAATAATTTGGTGCTCCCCCCCCCTGCACTAACTGAGGACCACCTAAGGGTCACGGACCCTCTGTTAAAGATCTCTGTTCAAGGAGTATTATTAGTTACAGTAACTACATTCTGTGAGCCAAGAACGGTTAAAATCAAGAACAACTGGGGGGCGGACCTCTAGCTCACCCAGTAGAGCGTGCGCCCCATGTAGGCAGAGTCCTTTTGCAACGGCCCCGGGGTTCGAATCTGACCTGCGGTCCTTTGCTGCATGTCAACCCCTCTCTCTCTCTCTCTCTCTCTCTCTCTCTCTCTCTCTCCACCCCCTTTCTGGTCTATCTACACTATCTTAGAAATGAAAACTGTCACTATCTAATACATTAGATATGGTTAAAGTTGCTTGAAGACGTTTTGTGTCTTATCCGAGAGACTTTTTCAGATCTGACTGAACGGTAGGGAAACCCAGCTATTTAACCTCTGTGGGGTTGTTGTCAACATGACAACATGATTTATACAGCTTGGTTTGTTAGTGCTCAAATAGCTAGGTTTCCCTATTATGAAGTCAGAACTGAGGAAGCCCCTAGGATGAGAGACAAATGTCTTCGAGCACTTTTAACCAAGTCCAGTTGTCTTGATTTTAACATCTCTTGGATAACTATGACCTGGATGACTGAAAAACTTTCACAGACATATTATGTGAGGTCATGGGTTACGCAAATAAAATTTATGATAGTACATCAGCTGTCTATTATTTTCCCAATGGAAGCTGGTCTGCTACTATATCAGAGTGTACCATTGGCAGCTCTGTCCTGATTTTTATTGGATTTGGGACACTCCAGCAACCCCAGCCAAACGTGTGACAGGAGATAGCATTGCACTAGCCAAACACATTGGTTAGTCCTTAAACTGTAAAACATACTCTTTAGAAAATGTAGCATCAAAGTATGTGAGCTAAGCAGTGTATGTTAGAATGAAATATTTTAGTCTGATCCTACCTAAATACTTAAAGCTCCAATCTGCAGTACAAGAACTGTGCTGCTTGTTTATTTCCATGTCATCCCATAAACTGCTAAGGATGCTAATCGTTTCTTCTGGGATATAACGTATCGCTTTAGCCTCAGTCTTTTAGAATAACACGTATGCCATTAAGTGCATATAAAAGTAACACTTGAACAAACATCAGCGTGATGAATACTACCTAAAATGACAGAAACCATCCATGGGAAACACTTATTTGATGTGTACGGGTCCATGTCCCATCCGCTAACATGGATGGGGCGGGGCTTATGACCTATACTGCAGCCAGCCACCAGGGGGCGATCAAGATGTTTTGGCTTCACTTATACAGTCTATGCATCAACCGCCGTTTGCAACCAACTCGTGCTGCTAACATTAGCTTAATTAGCTAGCTAGCTACATCTGATAGCAATGGTTGTCATTTCAACCAGAACAATAGCATAGATAGTCACGTACTAGAAATAAGAAGCCTGCTTTGTCTGAAATCGAGGACCCATTGTTTAAAAAATGACATACGTTATCACTGTAAAGGTAGTCTATATCAACGATGTTTCATTTCTGGGATTGTTCAGCTGTCGCCGGAAATTCCACCCGATGTCCCTCATTTTCGTCCGGATCGTTCTTTGTGTTGGGGTTCTAAACTCCGGTGGATTTCTGAGGACTATGGTTAACTGCTCCTCAGATCTCTGCAGGGTAAATCCAGACAGCTAGCTAGACTATCTGTCCAAATCTGAGTTTTCTGTTGCACGACTAAAACAACCTTTGAACATACACATGTTCCACCAAAACAAGTTCCTTCCCGAAGCTAATTTGCAGAGGCACCGTGGCTCCATCCGGTGCTTAGCAGCGCCCGAGACGATTGTGATTGGTTTAAAAAAAATGCCAATAAACCAGAGCATGTTTTTCTCCCGTCCCCGAATGCTGTGTGGACTAGCAAGACCCTCCTCCGCAGCGCTATGGAGGAAGGTCTGGCAATGCGAGACTACTGGAAAGTAAACATGTGCCATGCAAGAATGGAAAGCTTGACAGTGTTGCAACAGTAGCAAAGATTGCTGGGGCTTAGTGACCAGTCAATTATCCATTTGAAAGGGACTCGATTTAAAACCAAACCAGAGAAATCTTTTTGTAGTATCAGAGTATTACCTAAATCCACTTGTAGACCCAAGTGTGACCTAAAACCAAAAACTACTAGTTTTTGCTTTGTCTTCCAAATGTTTTGCTTATCCTTGTTTCATGTCTTGCTTCATGTGGGGAAGAGGATCTTCACTCTATCCACTGTCATATTAAATGAGAGTTTTCAGTGCAATGCATATTTTATACATTTGATCAAAGCTAATTAAAAACGGAGAGAAAACGTGGCAAGCTTGGCGTCAAAAGGAAGCTTTTGAAAATGGAAAAAGACTTGATAGCCAAAAGATGATGCAAAAATCCTGCAAGTTAAGAAAAAGTCAAAGCAGTAATTCAGCAGCAGGACAGCATGTAAACTCTAATTTCCTCCTCTTTGGGTATGTAGTTACATAGTTCATTTGATCTCCATTCAGATGATGTTTGCTGGAGCTGTCGTGCTTTCTGTGGCTTATTACACTATTTTGCTTCCAAAGCCGATAAGCTTATTTCTGTTGATTACTATTGTTTGCCCATAGGTGTAATTTCTATCCACTTTGTATTCAAGCATAAATGCTGCTTTTTTATTAGAGTGAAATAATTCTTATTGGTTAAAAACAATGCCTAGTTTACTGCAGCCATTAGGCTATTCTCTGTTTTCACTGTGATGCTCAACAGCGTAAAATATGCAGAATAATGAATAGGCCTAGTTGTCTTATTCCCGAGTAATTGTGCTGTTGAAGCTAATTGCTATATTCTTTGCTGAATGTTTACCATGTCCGACCATTACAGAAAAACCCATCCAACAGTAATCACCGCAAATAGGCTCTGCACCTTAATGCCACATTAGGGACAAGAGCAAGTTTCATTTATTTTTTTTCTTCCACTAGAGCAGAAAGTACTGTACCTTCCCGCCCCAGGAGTTTCATTACGCTCCTCTGATCCAATCACGTGATGTTAAGACAACTGCATGGATGTACCAGAGCGGAAGAAGTGAAGGAGACTCTTGTCTAGTCGAACCAGCTTGTTGTGTTTGCTCAGTCTGCAGTGTGGTTGTCTCACCTGCCGGCAGCAACAGAAAAAGCCAGAGAACGCTCGGATTCTTGCTGAGCTCTCTCACAGCAGCGCTGGACTCATCACAATGTGCACAGTCACACATGGTGCCATGCACAGTGTAGCATCCTCGAGGAGAGAAAGGCTCTATCACTGCTAGGGCTAGGAGTTCAGTTTTCTGTTTTGCTCAGTGTGTAAAGAATACTGACTCTGATGCTTTGTCACCAACACGTGACTGGTCAGATGAGGACAATAAGCAGGCAGTGTTATTGTGATGCTATTATAATTTAACAGTACTGTACAAGTTGGAGTGTCAATGCACTTATTGTTAGTAAGTATTGCATTCTCAATTACGTTCAAGGGAACCATATTTTCCAGCGACTGGCGACACGTGAATTGAAACAAAACTACTTGGTTAGGTTCAGGAAAAGATTATGATTTGGGTTAAAATAAGTATTTTAAAGGGTAACTTCCTTTTTTTTTAAACCTGGACCCTATTTTCCAATGTTTTTGTCTTAGTGTCCAATGGAAACAACAATATTTTAAGTATTAAGTGAGATTGCTGCAGTCGGCAGCGGCGAAACAAGCTACAATTTAAGTTATTGGGCAATTGCACACCGTTAATTTACATCCACCAAAGTGCTTGTTTTGCCACTGTCATGCTCAGATTATTGTTCTGAATGTCTGACAATATGGAAAGGGTCCCTTCAGAGGTCAACCGTTTTGTTAAAGAGTAAGATCCTTTTTGTTTAACATGAAACAGCCCCGGAATCGCTATCATCAAACCCACCATAATATTATCATCGTAAAATAAACATAATTCAAAATCGATAGAAACAAAATGAAACTATTAAAAGCTATCTAGGTTTGTCTTTCCACTGTTCCAACAATCACCACTCTATTTTGGTTAAAATAAACCCTTAATTAACCCATTTACAAGTGGGAATATGCTGGCTCAATACATGCTTAAAGTATTGTTTATTTAAATGGATTCTGGTGGGTTTTGGCGATAGAGATTTCTGAGCTGTTTCTGGTTAAACAAAGAGGATTTTTCTCTTTAAAAAAAGCTCTCTGTAGGGATCCTGTCCATAATTTTGTCAGACACTTAGAATGACAATCTAAGCCCGTCAGTGGCAAAAACAGCACTTTTAGTGGACAACATTGACAATATAAATTTGCCCTATAGGGTTACATTGCAGCCCGGTTCGCAGCTGACGGTTACAGCGTTCTTGCTCAATACTCAACAAAATTCAAAGATTTTTGTCCACATTAGTCATTTAGACACCAATGCATGGGGAGATAGGGTCCAAGTAAAAAAAAAAAAAAAATTTACCTTTGTTGGATGTAAGACAAGTACGTTAAGTAAACGTTGACGTTTGGTTTCAAATGGGACACGAACAGCTGTTTCCTGGGTGAAAGTCCTGTGTTAGTTGGGCCCGTTCATCCACCCCGACCTCCTCTGTACACGGCCTTCCGCCAACTTTGATTAGAAAGGTATTTGCGATACGTCGAAAGCACTATTTGCACAGGATCAAGTATCATCTGGGGACCTTGTGTGATTTAGAAATAACCCTCCGACACCTGAGTTTCGTGTGGCGCATTCGCACGGGATAAGCAAAGCTGGCCTTTACTTGAATTTACTGACATATCTGTACACCGAGAGTTGGCTACCCGGAGGCGAGCGGAGGACAGCCAGGGCGAGGCCGCCGCACCGCACTTGGGTCGAAGTTCTGTATCTTTTTAGGCCAGGCCCGGTGGAGGTTACCGGAGGCACCCACACAGCATCGCTGTCAGCCCTCGGACGAAGCCGCGGGGAGCGGGTCGACTCGGGGACGGAGGTCTCCGGTCAGGTCCAGATAAGGTTGGCCATGAAAGGCGGCGTCCGCAGCCCCCCCGCAAT
Organism: Sander lucioperca; assembly: GCF_008315115.2. Classification (NCBI taxonomy): domain Eukaryota; kingdom Metazoa; phylum Chordata; class Actinopteri; order Perciformes; family Percidae; genus Sander; species Sander lucioperca. The sequence goes on along the minus strand of NC_050173.1, from coordinate 52,023,475 downwards.
CCCATATACGTCTTCACGAGAGGGACAAAAAGGCACACAGGAAACAAAAACCTTGAAAAAATGATAAACGACCCGGCGAAATCCCAGACATGTCGATTCACACGGGGCTAATATTATCACAGGACCTCGGTGTTCGGCGAAATATGGTAGGTCATTTGTGCTGTAATTTTTACTCGACAAATTACAGACATGGCCTATTCGCACTGGATTAAGATCACAGACAACCTCCGTAATTATTAGAAATTACTAGAGGTCACCAGGTAATTCTAATCTTGTGCGTACAGGGCTAAAGACAAATATAATCCAGGACAAATTACGTTTCCCTCGAAAACGTATTTGATAGTGCAGTATTGTTGTATTCGTTATCATTTTTAGGAGACCGGGCTGAGTGTGCACACACGCGATTGTGTACATCAGTGCTTCATGAAAACAAATGAAGCAACTCAACCTCTTTCCAATTCCTTTAAGTTTTTATTGCACGTGTGTTTCTGCCACTTGCATCCTTGGACCAGTGGTTCCTAACCTTTTTTTCAAAAAGGGATTATTTTTTCACCCTTGTTTTATTGGATTAAATGATTGACAACAAATGGACAAGCGGAGGTAAAGTCAAGGTAATTTGGTGCAGCAGAAATCATTTCTTTCTGCTTTACTATTCTTTTAATCATCTTTTGACCTCCAGCTTTGTCTTGCGCCCCTCGTTAGGGTCCCGACCCCCCAGGTTGGGAACCACACTGCCTTAGACAAACCTTCTGCCACACAGCAAGTTGTGAATTTGACATTTTGGTCACACTTTGAAATACAGAAAAAAAACATTGAAGTTTGCATGAGCAGTAATGAACATGACAAGACAACTCGAGCGTCATTAACAGTTGATCTTGCAGAAGTCAGTGCAGCAATGACAGCTTAGCACCAAAATGAAATAAATGAGCGGAGAACGTAGACCTCGGTGTTTAAGCCCAGCTGTGAAGAAAGTGCAAAGGGACAGAATAAAGGCTGGGGAGCTGGTCTGAATAAATGAATGTGGACATGACTTGGGAGAAACTTGTTTAGCTTGAGAGTTTAAGCCAGTCAACTGTGAGAGAGATCTATGTGTGCGTTTTGTTTTGCAGTCTGAATACATCTGCATCTGAGATTCTCTACGGCGGCGTGTCGAGCAATCAGTCATTAGCTGAGCGCGGCTTTGATTTAGCTTCGGAAAATATTAACATCCTCTCAGACAAACTTCCGCAAGTCACGGAGCTCTTCTACCGCTTCACTTTAGGAGAAATAAAGACTCCATTTCATGAAGGCAATTAAGAGCCGTGCAGAAATGTGATGCGGCGCTTTCTAAGCTCTGTGTGCCATGGATGCTTTAGTCCATAACTCATTTATATCTGACTGCTTCTGTCCTCATAGATGCCTGCACTTTTTTCTTGCATTTTACAGTATTCCTTTCCCCCTCCATGCTTCCCCTCCTCTCTCTCATTCAGTCTCCCTCTCTCTATCCTCCTCTGTCACATGTCCCCTTCTCCTCTCCGTCATTATCCTCTCCATCTCTCACTATCCCCCCTCTCTCTCCATCTGTCCCTTCTTATGATATAAAACATAAATCCATTATTCATTCATTCAAACATATCTATCATCGCCGCGTGCTTCACCGTGCCCCTTATCTGCGGAGCTTTTTCTTATTGTGCTTCAGTTATTCACGACTCGGTCGTACGGTCCCGTCTGAAAACACCACACAACACTGGGGAGTGTTTTGGGTTTTTTTTAGCGGTGCATGCACTGACAAGAGTGGTTCGTGAGGCAGTAAAAATCCCTTTAGGGGATTCTCCTGTCATAACAATAGCAGTGGCAGCTTAAAATAACAGTTGTTTGTGTGGAAGGTTTATATTAAGCAATAAAACATGGGAGCTCGCCAATGCACAGCACATAAATACTGAATAATTTGTGTGGCAAGGAGCAGGTGATGCTCCGAGGAGGGTGTGGGGGTCATGTTATCGACTGTGTCTTGTATATCTTTTTCATGGCCTGCATACATCTGTATTGTTAGAGATTCATTTCTGACGTGGGGAGAATAAAACAAGCAAGACTAATAAAGGAAACTTTTTCTTATTAGACGCATGAGGAAGAAGTATTCAGATCCTTTACTTACGTAAGTAAAAGAACTAATGCCACACTGTAAAATGTACAAGTATAAGTCCTGCATTGACAGTGTTACTTATGTAAAAGTATGTAAGTATCATCAGGAAAAAGTACTCATTGCGTAAATATCCTCACATTTTACAAACTGGAAACGATCAAAACAGCTCTGTGTTTGATCGTCTAATCGTCTCAGCTGGACTTGTAGGCCGTTATTTTGTTGGGTAGTTTAATTTATAATAAAACATTGTATTTTATAAACTGCATGTGTTTTGTGTGCAGAAATCTACTAACTAAAGCTGTCACATGAATGTAGTGGAGTTAAAAGTGCAATATTTCTCTCTGAAATGTAGCAGAGTAGAAGTAGAAAGTGGCATGAAAAGAAAAGACTCCAGTAAAGTACAAGTACCTCAAGTTTGTAGTTAAGGACAGTACTTGAGTAAATGTACTTAGTTACATTCTACCACTGATTAGAAGCCACCCAAAACATCGGTATAGGATCCTGACTGAGGGACTGTTCTTAGCCGAGCACGTCCTCTTTGTTTCCATGGAATTCTTGGCTGTAGGTCAGCGGTTGTCAGACAGAAAGTTTCCAGGTGAAAAAACAATCTGTCTTTCCTCTCCGAGCTCCAAAAGAAAAAAAACATCTGGTAGGTTTTTATAGCGGCGAAGTGCTCCATCCACTGTCCACTTCCTCATTCCCCAACATCAAACAGCGCTGCTTATGCTCTGTAATTAATCCGTTTGCCAGAAAGGTTCTTCAAATGGAATTGAAGATCACAACTGGCCATATCCGACATAATACAAGCAGGCGGGAGGGGGGGTTCTGAGCCACAATAACACGTGTCCCTTTGTCTCTTGCAGAATGCTGGAGGATGACCTGAAGATCAGCAGCGATGAGGAAGAGGCCGAACAGCAGGTAGGCTCCGTACATTCATTTATCTGTGCAAATCATCCTTCGCTCCATCTTCTCCTCCATGTGTCCTCCAATCATTCATGCATTCCCATCCATTAAATGAAGTCCATCTTTACCTCCGCCAAGGAGGACATGTTTTAAGTTTGGTTTGTTGGTTTGTTTGTCAGCAGAATTACGGACAAACTGCTGGCCCGATTTGCATAAAACTTGGTAGAAGGGTGAAGCGTGTGCCAAGGCAGAACCCATTTAATTTCAGATACACAAATTATTTTTCATTTTTGTTAGCCCAGGAGCACTCCAAGCTGTTGATAAGCTGACAGATATGCGTTTCCTGTGCAAGCCTCACCTAAACCGTGGGCAGAACACCAGCATTCTGCTGCAACTTAATGGGTTAACAGGTAAATATGTAAAAATGAATAGTAATAACCAAGGTGCTATTTGTGAAAAAAGCAGAGATGGGGGGGTTTGATCATGCACAAAAAAACAAAATGTGCAAGAATTAAATCCCCCTTGCAATACCGTGGATATAGTGCCAGGCATGCCAAACACTTAAATATGCACTTCAATATTCAATGGAAAACACAGCGTGTTCAAGCCGGAGAGTGGAGTTCACTTTGCGGCAAAAACAAAAAACTTTCATCAAGGAAACGCTTGTTCGTTCCTCGGGAGTGTTTTAATCCAAACCACGATCTTTTTCCTAAACTTAACGAGTCGTTTTGGTGCCCAAACAACTGTCATCGCCGCATGACGCTCACTTTTTCTGGCTAAACTCCACTACATGTCCCCTGAAAGGACCGTCATCTGGCGGTGCCGGCTCACAGTCACCTATTGGCGTTTATACACCTGCTGCTGGTAGCCGGCGTCCCGGAGCTCTGTAGTGGCTAAATACAACCAACAACTGCTGCTCAGATTTTATCGTTCTATCGCACTATAGACTGTTTAAAATACTTCTATTTTAGGTATATAATACACCGAACAAAATTATAAATGCTACACTTTTGTTTTTGCCCCCATTTTTCATGAGCTGAACTCAAATATCTAAGACTTTTTCTATGTGCACAAAAGGCCTATTTCTCTCAAATATTGTTCACAAATCTGTCTAAATCTGTGTTAGTGAGCACTTCTCCTTGCCGAGATAATCCATCCACCTCACAGGTGTGGCATATCAAGATGCTGATTAGACAGCATTATTATTGCACAGGTGTGCCTTAGGCTGGCCACAATAAAAGGCCACTCTAAAATGTGCAGTTTTACTGTAGGGGGGGGGGGGGTTGTCCGAAAACCAGTCAGTATTAAATGTAATTCAATAGCTTTTTTTTATTAGTTGATTGTAATTAAACATGCTTAAAATATTATTATTATTATTATTATAATTATTTCTGTGGCACACTTCACGCTCTATAATTTGGGGGCTAAAGCACACCAATAGTGATAATTTAAGATATTTCAAAGATTTTAAAGGCCATACCTACCTCATTGTTGGTCTAACACTGACATACTGGAGAGATCATTGATTAGGTTAACATGCACATAATATTACGCTTTTTGCCATTATTCCAAAAATGACGATATTCTGACTAAGCTGTTACATGGCTAATGAAAGTGAATATTCCACTAATATTCCCGTTTATATGCAGCTGTGCAAAATAAGATTTTTTTCAAAGTTTTCCAGCAGTGGCGGACTTGTTGGACTGTGTGAACAAAGCATCCCTCTTTTATTCCTTCAACCAGCTTCTTGAAAAGGTCAATGTAGCGATGTGTGTGCATATCCAAAAACCTGTTGATATCCAGGTCTTTGATCATGTTTAAAAGTTGCTGTGTTTCTCCTTCTTATCGGGTCTGCAGCCTTGCAAACTGTTGGCTGGTTGGTTTGTGTACAGCAACTAAAGCAACACACAGAGCTGACCATAAGCCGTAAACAGGCAAGAGGCCGGTAAAAACCCAAATTGAGACGCATATTCCAAATGCGCTGTATATATGTCCAAAGAATGCCTCTAAAACTTCAATAATACCAGAATATCCTACGTCTTAATTGGAAAATGTTCGGAAAAAGGTCTTATTCGGAATATCCAACCAGAATATGCTGTTTACATGACCTGTATCAAATTCGGAATATTGTCATATTTGTAATAATAGTGGAATATTGGTGTACATGTAAACATACTCACTGAGGGGCGGCCCTCATTTACAATGACATTGAGTCAATTACAAAGACCAAACACAAAACAAAACACAGAAAAGAAAAGAAGCGACACCATCATAAGAGCAATAGAAAGCAACCAAAACTTTCTGAATTGGAAAAACAATTTCATAAATAAATTAGCATAATTAGGATGTAAAAAAAAGCACAATTGTGTAAAGCAATTACAAGTAGAAGTTTGGAGGTTTAAAACCGGATTTCTAAAATGTCCAAAAGGCACGAATGAGTTGATTTTAAGGAAGTGATATATTAGGCATATTAGAGATATTAGGCATGTTGTTATTATTATCCAAAAGGGGTGTTTCCCCACGTTTAGTTCAGTGTCCAATGGCTGAAGAAGTCGGGTTTGTCACTTTGGCACTTTGCAAATGGGGGATGCAGTTGCCTTCTCTTCTTGCTTTTCGTTATGGAAATTGGCATGGTGGCCCTCTCTCCCCTAATCACTCTCATCATGCACTAATGATGCCAGAGATGAGTTCAAAGCAGCTACCCTCCCTGACGGTGCAGACTAATATTAGCGCTCATCAAAGACTCCACGAGATATTTTCTGTTCATGAAAAGATAGCGGTTCCTCTCATCCCCCTTTTAACTGTCCTTCTGATTGTATAATTACAATGATGGTAGATATTATAATTATAAATGATGGCCGGTCATTTATAGTGGTTTTAGTTATTATGATTATGCTGAAAGTTGATCTGTTCATTACAGATAGTTACAGTGCATTCGGGAACTGTAGCAAGTGGCTTCCTCAATCATAGGGGCTACATGTGATTACTCTTAGTATAAGGATGAATAGACAGGATGAAATATGATGCAATTAATTCTTATTCTGTCGTTCCGTCTTCCTCTCACTTTTCTGTCTGAAGTGCATCACAATGCTGTAATCCTTCTTTAAACACAGTGAAATGAAAATCAAAATCCTTCGGTTACACTTTACTTGAAGGTATCTACATATGAGTGACATGACACTGTCATGAACGTGTCATGAACATTATAAACAAGTCATAAACGTTTATGGCATAACGCTTCTTTTAGTAAGTGTCATTCGGTTTTTGTCATGACTGGTTATGGTTAGGGTTCATGTGTCATGACTGTGTCATGACAGTGTCATGTGTTCATGACAGTGTCATTTCACTCTGATACCTTGTAGATACCTTCAAGTAAAGTGTTACCAATCCCTCTCTCTCTTATGGTGACTCATCCTAAACTTGGGGGTCGTATACATAAATGTATCCAATCAAATGTGATTTGTATCATCTTATAAAACTGCACCTGATGGGTAGCTTGTGGGTTGTAGTCCCTAGCAGAGCAATATCATACTGCAGTAGGAGGGGTGTGTTTGGATTGAGGTCTACTTCTTTCAGTTCTTCGTCTTCGTCTTCTGCCTTCTGATCTTGCGACTTGGGTGGAGGTCCTCTACAGCTATGTCCACTAAGCCACAAACAAAGCGGTCCAATCAAATCTGATGGATTCATTCTAATCCCCATATGTACTATATATGTATGTACCCACATATTCCGTTTTACTCAGAAATGTGTCACGTTCCAAAAGATGAGACGCTCTATTTCCGCTTCACTGTGACTTTGTGAAAACAAACTAACCGCTGTTTAACTGCTCGGATGTGGGAACGTGGTGACATCACTAAAAATAAGTACAACCGAGGCCATAAACATGAGCAGTTGGATAATTGGAGAGGTTGTAAACAAAACAACAACGGCAAACTGTAAAACTGTCACCCAAACTGTCTGTTATGAACATCCATCCCAGTTTACAGACCAACTTTCTGGTTCAACTTTGACCTACCTTAAGTGATGGTCAAATTAAGCTTTATGAAGCTGCGTGGACCATTTTCTTTGTTGTCTGAGTCCACTAGATGGCGCTCTTCGTTTAAAGAAAAAGGCTCAAGCGATGGCAATTTAGTGTGCTTTCAACCCTTTGTTGAACTCCATCAAATGGGCTCAGGAAATAAAAATAAAAAATGGTTCACAAAGCTTCATGAAGCTTCATTTGGCCATCATTACCTCCCATACTAACCATAGTTATGCACCCTCATGGCTTTCCTGTGTAATGAGGGATCGTTACTGATTTCAGGTGTACTTATTTTTGATTTTACCTTCAAATGAAGTTGTAGCTACTTTGGCTAAACTCTCGGGTTGTTTAAGACCTGCCTAAGTGTCAAGTTGGACTTAAAGTTTTAAGCTAGATTTAAACTGGCCTGGAGATCCAATCACAGCCATCCTACTATGATATCACTCTACCAGCTACTTCAACCCACAAGCTAACAGCCAAGTGGGTTTTTATGATGTTGATGGGGTTAGCTAGTTGCAGCAATTTACATTTGATTGAATACATTTATCTCATGTTCAAGATGAGTCATCAAAATATTTTAATGCGTTGCAGGAAGAAAATAGAGAGAAAAGAGAGAATTTTTTTTTTTTTACTTGTCTTGACTTGACTTTTGACTTGTCATAGTAGGAAAAGCACACGTAACGTGGCTTGGCCGCGTCATACCTCCCCAGCTTCACCCTCCCGTCAAAAATCGCCAATGTCCGGTTGCAAAAAACCAAGATGCCGACGCCCGTATCGCCAAATTCTAGGCTTCAAAACGGAAGTTCACAAACCAGTGGGTGAAGCCACAGATGCTACGTCCACTATTTTAAATTCTATGGAGCCAGGGCCTCCCCAACCCGTTCTCACTCCGAACTCGTAAAATACGGACGTTTGGACGGTGTCAGTCAGCGTCTGAAGCAACGAAAAAAATCACCCTTCAGCGTGTTTGTAGAACGTACCAGGGAGAGCAGCAGCTACACGGGGTTTGAAGATGACGTAGCACTAAGAGCGACTACGGTAGCGAGTAGTATGAAAGGCCGAAAATCCGCATAGGGAGGTTGGTTGGGGGGGTGGATAGGTCAAACAACAACAACAACAACAAATGGAAACGTAAGCCCACCCACGACTTTTTCCTTAACCTAACTGCGTCAAAAGTGACGCCAATAGTCCCGACCAAGCACGTTTAAATATGACGCCAAAGGGCTAGATGTGAGTCCCGAGAACTTCAAATAGTGACGCCAAGAGTCCCAACCCAGGGCGTCAGAAAGTGACGCCAAGAGTTCTGACTAGGGATGTCCCGATCAGGTTTTTTTGCCCTTGAGTCCGAGTCTGAGTCATTTGATTTTGAGTATCTACCGATACCGAGTCCCGATCCGATACTTCTATAATAATTCAACTTTATAATACCTCCAGACCGCAGACATACTCGGGCTTTCCGCTTCAAGCTGCTTCCGTGTTCTACTTTGCCGGCATTTAACCAATAGCGTCTCTGCAACAAAGTGATGTCATGCTGCACGCGTTGCTGTTTCTGTCTGGAGTCAAAAGGGTCTAACTCTGTGCCACCGCATAACTATAGATGTGTTAAAAAATAATGAGAATATATATACATATATATCCGAGTCCTGATCGAGAGGTAACGTCCGATTCCGATCGAGTCTGAAACCACATGATCGGGCCCAATTTCCGATCACGTGATCGAATCTGGACATCCCTAGTTCTGACCGAGCGCGTCTAAATATGACGCTGAAGGAGACTTTTTGCGTCAATAACAAACTCCAAAGGCACCTGACCGAGCGTCGCTTTGTGATGCGATGGGAGTGAGAATGGGTTGCGCATTCACCCTCTGTATATTTATCTTGTCGTCAATCTCTTTCTCTTTGGATGACAGGCACAGGGAGTGATCAACATAAACAGAGACGAAAGTGAGAAAGAAAGAAAAGGGGAACGGGAATAAGTTAGTGGGACAGAGAGGGAGAGAGAAAGCCGAGGCAGACGAGACGGACTGATAACAGTGCAGAAGGGAAGCGAAGATAAAGAAGAGGGAAGGAGCAAGAGACAAAGAGAAAGAATGAGAGCAATGGCGCGAGAGAGAGAAAAAGAGGCTGAGATTCAGTGGCATTTTTCTGTGCATGCTGTTAACAGGCTTATAGCAAATGAGTGCATGGTGTATTATCAGGCTTTTATAGCCCGAAGTAAAACGCAACACACACACACACACACACACACACACACACACACTCTTAATCAAATACACAAATGCACGCATACAAGCACATACAGTGTACACGTCGACTTATATTCACCAGCATTTACGCCAACCAATACAACTATAAACACATGCTGACAGTCTCCCCCCCACACACACACACACACGCATGCACGCACTCACGCACGCACACACACACACACACACACACACACACACACACACACACACACACACACACACACACACACACTGTCATTAGTATGCTGTAGCACAGCACTGTGAGGGCAGCAGAGGAGTATGATGAATATGTTTTTGGCACAGAGCGAAGAGACGGAGTAGAGGAGGAAATTGAAAGAGCAGAGAACGGAGGGATGGAAGAGAGAGGGAAAAGAGGACAGAAAAAGAGGGATAGTAGGAAAGAGAGAGATGTTCCTAATGACTTTAGAAAACTGACAGAAAAACAGCAACCTAATTACTGCTGCAGGACTGTCCTTTGTCTCTAGCTCTCTGCATTTCTCTCTTTTCTCTCTGCGAGCTTGTGATGACAGATCACCTTGGTCAGAGCAAAGTCAAGCTTAAAAGCTCTATCTTTAAATAAAATACAGTTCCAGCTGGTGGAAATACCCAGCACAGTCAGCTAGCTGCAAAGTATTTTGACAGATTTTTTTGAGCTGTTGTACAGTATAGACCCTATCTTGCACCTGGCGCAGCGCAAAGCCCGATGCAAGTGTCTTTGCTATTTTAAGATCGATGCAGTTGTCAGTTTCCCGCCCGGCGCCCACGTCGTTTAAATAGCAAATGCACCTGCGCCCATTGGGCGTGCTGGTCTTACAGGGAGGTGTGTTCAGGTGCATTCTGGGCGTATTGCTATTTTGAGGCAGCGGGAAGTGATCGCGCCATTGACCAACAAAAACCTGGTCTAAAGTCAATAACGCAGGATTTCATTGTTATTTTAACAGCAAATTAGTAAAATGCGCCTAGCTGTATGCATAGCACGCACACTATGCTTGTTCCACACATACAGGGAAGTGCAGAAGCACACAAAAATGCAAAAGATTACAAAAAAACATATTGCGGTGCAAATCCGCCATCATAATAGCAATGTACCAAGGTCCAAACACGCCTGGCTTTTAAAGGGAATGGGAGATGACCCTCTGATTGGTTTATTGCATGTTACGCCCAAAACCTATGAATTAATGAAGACACTAAGTACAACCCTTTTGAACCATGCGCCCGGCGAACGGACCCTTTTTTACGCCGTCAAACTAGCAAAAGTGGATTTGGACACACCCTAAACGCACCTGCGCCAGGCGCTTCACGCCGTGCGCTTAGATCGTTAAAATAGGGCCCTATATGCGCTGTTGACAATATATGACATAATACATCAAACTTGTCACAGCAGATTAGTTTTAGCTGTGTACTGTAGCTGTAAGACTAATGTATGGGTTAAAGAAATAAACATAATAGCGTGCAGGGTTTGCCCAGGAAACTGGTTACCGGAGGTGGTAAGTGCTGCACGCACCCAACCACATCTATTATTAATAATAACTTTATTTGTATAGCTCTCACTAGTTACAAAGTGCTGTACAATAAAAACAAAAAAAACAAGATCCATAATTAAAATATAAATGAAATAAAATACTCAAAATTCGACAACAAATAATACAACAATATTAGCAATAAATATAACAGTTATGAGTTATCTTTAGAAGAGATTTAAAAGAGGCCACTGAGTTTGGCTGCCTGAGATCTCCAGGCTGAGGGGCCCAAACAGCAAAGGCCCGGTCACCTTTAGTGACAAGACGAAAATTTTGGAACTATTAGTCCCGCCGGAAGGATCTCAGGCATTGGGTCGGCTCGTAAGGAGTTAGCAAATCACAGATATAGGCAGGAGCCGGGCCGTTCAGGGCTTTAAGAACAAGTAGTAAAATCTTAGGGCGCTTTCACACCTATAGTTCGGTGGACTTGGTGCGATTCGTGAGGGGAGGTTGCAAAATTATTAGATTTATCATTTGGTTCAGACCAAACATACAAACTTTGAGTCGATATTCATGAAATTTAATCAAATTTTACTGTTTCCATAAGCCATTTTTCATTCAATATCACTTAATTTGCATTCAAACGTGTGGATGGAAACATAGCAAATTGCACTGATCAAATGTTGGAGGCTCTAATGCACCTGGAAACAGAATTGAAGAAAAATTGCTAGCTTTTAAACAGAGATGTAAACAATGCAGGACCGACAGAAAAAAGAAAATCAGATTTCTTGAGCACAGCGTTTTATGACCTATGTTTACATACACACACTGAATGTAAACATGTGGGATCTGCATCTGCTGAAAATGGTCCTTAAGTAGGCAAGTATGACTTTTCACCACTTCAATGGCAACTTACCACTAGGCATATAAAGCGTATAGTTATCGCGTGCCTCAAATCACAGTCTGGGTTGATTTAAATGTGCATGTGCAAAATCTGAAAAAGCGAAGCATGTGTGGATGCTTGTAGAGAACACATGGACACCAAGACGAGTGTCAAAACACTGTGTGAAGTTAACAACAACAACTTTAATTAATGAAACTGAGCCTGCGTTTTTGGAATAATGTTTTTATTCGATTTATTTTTTTGCTGTGGTTTTTGCTTTATTTTCTGTATAATCACCGGCATCTGCTAACTAGGTTCTATGACACAGTAAAGACTATGTCTTGGATGGGGGTGGGGCAGGGGAGGGGGTTTGATCATGCACAACAAAACAAAACATGCAAGAATTAAATCCCCCTTTCAATACCGTGGATATAGAGCCACTCGGCCAGGCATGCCAAAACACTTACTTATGAACTTCAATATTCAATGGAAAATAATCTCAAAATGAAATAGCACAACGTTGTGTCAACATAAAATACAGTGCTTCCAAAACAGCCGGTTCCCTTAAGTAGTACTCCCGGGACACGAACACGCGTTTCCTGGGTAAAAGTCTTGTTATCCCTGGGGCACGAACAACAGCGTAACTTTGGGTTCAACGTGTTCAACGTGAGAGGGTTAAGATCTCCACTTTTGAGCAAAATTGAAATTTTGTGCGTCACACTCTTCATTTTCTGCATTCTGGTGGATTTCTCTGCAACAATTGATGGTGCAAACGTCCCTATTTATATAAAGGAAGTTATAATAGTTTTTTTTGGGGGGGGGGTTGCATTGGCTAGTTTTGATTATTGTGTGTGTGTGTGTGTGTGTGTGTGTGTGTGTGTGTGTGTGTGTGGGGTTGTATCCCCCCCATCCCACCCCTATGGGCACGAACTCCGCTCCCCCTCTTGAAAGCGCTGTGTTTTATGACCCACCACAGAGCTCTTATACCGCTGCAGTTAATGTAGTGCATGCAGCAATAAGTACGTGCACTACATACGGATTGCAGTGCATTGCTTTTCGTTGCTATATCTGTAAATGGTACATGAGAACAGCCTGATTACATACACCGTCACAATAGGTCAAACAGAGAATCTGTGTGTGTGTTTATATGGTGTGTGTGTGTGTGTGTGTGTGTGTGTGTGTGTGTGTGTGTTTTTATGTTTGCCCCAAAGAGTAGCACTTTAAATTCCGTTGTATGTTCTTACAATGACAATAGCAGACAAAGTCAATTCGGATTCTGACTTAAGTCTGTCCTCTGCACTTGCTTATTGATGCACTATTATTTTAACTGCTGCCCATTTTGTTAACTGTGTTTTATTTAATATCAGTTTTAGATTATATTTATTATTTTATTGCAGCTAAGACACTTGCTATTTATTGCGTACGCTGCTGAGTCGGAGTACTAAATTTCGTTCCTGCGTGTTTTTAACCCTGGTGTTGTCTTCCCGTCGACCGGGGCAAAAATTGAAAATGAACTTTTTTTTTTTGCTTTTTCTAACGTTTTGTCGCTTTTATTTGATGCTTTTGGCGCTTTTTTAAAATGTTTTTGTCCCTCTTTTCAACGCTTTTTTTAAATTCATGGTCAATAAACATAATTTATGTGACATTATACCTAATTTTTGAGTAAAAAAAAAAAAGCAGAAATGACAAATTATTTTGACTAATAGTTAAGATCAGAGGATGTTGACTGAATCACAGACTGGTTTATGTCAAAGTTTAGTCAGAATATTCTTTTAAAACCATTTGAACACTTTTTTCCAAATGCTATGAAATTGAATAAAAACAAATAATAATTAATTAATAATAATAAAAACACCCAAAATTCTATGAAAGTAATCATTAATTGTTCCTGCAAAGAATGTTGTTTGGGTTCCATATAATGTTAGAATACTTTACATTATCAAATAATAGACAGGGACCACTGACGATATATTAAAGTTCATTTTACTTGAGAACCCAACAAGGAGGCAGTTTCCGCACTACAGAATAGTACAGACAACGACCTAATGAAAAGCTCTCTACAGCTGCTTTCTGGTCTGAGAGGGCATGTATGCCCCCAGGAACACACCGTGCTCAGACAAGGACAAAACAGTGGCTCCCATGTTATCTTGTGAGTTCAAGTATAATGTTATTCTATGCAAACAGTTTAATAATAACAAGAGGGAAAGTATGTATCATAATTTCCCTAACAAATGTACATCCATGCATCCATGTTATTTTGGGGCAATTTAGTTTAGTAAGGAACCCATATTTCTGATAGATAAAAAAAACTTTGAAAATGGGTCAACTTTGACCCGAGGACAACACAAGGGTTAACATGCCTGAATGACAATAAACTATCTAAAAAACAGAGTACAGTCTACTGTAGAATTTCAGCAGAATGTATTCAGCAACGACGCAAAAGCGCGGAGGCTACTGTACTAATCCACCTTGCCACAGAGATAACTTGCTACAGATGGTCAGCACAGACTACAGCAAACAAGAGTGTGTGTGTGTGTGTGTGTGTGTGTTTGTGTGAGGTATAGGAAGGCATCGACCAGTAAGTTCACTCAGTAAATGGAAGGGGTGAAAGTGACAAGGGCTTAATAAATAGAGATATCTCATCTTGGTTGACATTTGTCTGTTGCCTGCTGTGCACGGTTGCGTGTCATACTAACTAGTCAAGGATGAGTGATTATATTATTTTGCACTAAAATATTAAAGAGACGCACACGATTCTAAAGGCTAACATTATTTCTGTGCACAGTCGGATGTCAATGGGAATATAAAAAGTCTTGAGTGGACCAGCTGTGTTAAATCCAGCCGGCAGCCGATGGAAAGATGCTAAAATTTGGGATTTAGAGTCTCTTTGTTTTGCACTAGTAAAAATCCATAGCTGCTATATTTTCAGCAGTGCAACCTCGGCGCAAGAGTTGCGTCAGAAATTCAGGATTTTGAACCCGGTGTTCAGGTGTTAAAAAAAAAAATGCTTTATAAAGTGTGTCACGCAAAGTAAAGTGACACCGCATAGACAAGCGGAGAATTCATTGTTCAGCTACAGTTGAAGATGGTGCGGGGGTGTTTAAAGCCTTGTTAAAACGGCATCGCCAGGCCTGATGTGAAATGCAGGGATATCTTGCACCCACATGAGAAACAAGGGAGCAGAGGATATGGAGATTTGAGAAATAAAAATAAATCATATACAGAGTGCTTTAAGGTTTAAGGTTGTAAAGCTTCAAGGCTTGAATTGTGTTGCTCTCGGTAAAAAAACAAGCTTGCCCTCTTTGTCAGGAACAAGCCGCGTTGTAACTGAGGAGATTGAGTGAATAAATACGGGTTGGATTGTTCTTTATTTACATCCAAGTAAAGCCACCAGCTAGCTAAATATATTCACTCATAGATCCTCTCCATGAGCCCTGCAAGTCTCTCAAAGCCAAAGATCTGAGGAGGTTTGTTGTCCTAGCCTGCAGCTATACGCATCGATCTATCAGAAACATCAGTGGTGCAGTTAATCAACTTATTCTTAGAGAGAGACGGAGAGAAAAAAACAAGCCAGAGGCGAGAAAAGTTCCTGTTTTTTTTTTTGAGCACTTCATTTAAATTGTTTGGTTTCGGTGCTTGAAGGGGATTTATTGGCTGATATTTGCAGAAATTGAGTTGATTGTTTTTTGTTTTGTTATTGTAATTTACGTAGTCATGTACAAAATTGACTCTGAGTCGACGGAGGGAGAAAAAGAGGATGAGAGGGGAGAAGTGATGGGGAGGAAAGGCCTCACTGGCAAACCTAATCGCGCCCGTTCTTTTACTGAAAGGAGAGGAAGTATGAATGGATATAAAAGAGTGAACGGAGGCTAGGGTGAAGAGAGAGGGCAGGGAGGAAACAAGGGAAGGAGGGAAGAACGGGGGGAAAAAATAGAGAAAAGAGTTTTTTTCTGTCATTTTAATGACGAGAAAAAAACTCTTCTCCCTTAAGAGGAATTAAGAGCAAGAGAGCAGATTGAGGGTCAGAAGAGTGGACGTTTAAGTGGGTGAAAGGGAAAAGCTGGATAGTGTTTTCAAGATGAATCGGTTAGTACAGTCTGTGATTTTTTTTCTGTTTTTTGCTGCTACAAACCTCCTGTTGTGTGTGTGTGTTTGTAGCGACTTAATGAATTGAATTAAACTATGAAAGGTCCAACAAAAACAGATGTTTGTTCCATCATTCACCTCCACTGTCAGTCATGAATTTACACTTAACATGACCTGACAAGACGCACCCCCACTGACATCCATCATCATGTTGGTCATTCATGCACTTGTGTCACAAACAAACATGTTCATGTTAAACAAAAAGGATCTTACTCTTTAACAAAAAGGTCTATCTCTGTAGGGATCCCTTCTATAATGTAGGCAGACACTTATAATAATAATCTGAGCCTGTCAGTGGCGAAACAAGCACTTTTAGTGGACAGAAACTGAAGGTGCGCAATTGCCCAATAACGTTACATTTTAGCTCGTTTTCCCCGCTGCCGGCTGCAGCGATCTCGCTTAATACTGGCCCAATTTTAAAGATGGTTGTTCCCCTCAGTCACTTAGACACAAAAACATAGGAAAATAGGGTCCAGGTTGAAAAAAAAAAAAAAAGTTACCCTAAAGCAGTGGTTCCCAACCTGGGGTCCGGGGACCCCTAAGGGGGGCGGCAAAGATCACAGGGGGGGCGCAAGTCTTTATCTGGTTTGAGGTTGAGGTAAAAAAAAAAAATATTTGCACGTTAAACAAATTATGATAATACACATATTAATGTATACAAAAGTCTGTATAAAAACTATGTATTTTTGTTCTCGCTTAAAATTGTAGTCAGGCTACTTAGTAGGCCAAACCTCCGGGACCGCTTAACCTGGGACCCTGCTGTCATCAGGTCAGCTGCTAGCTGCTATCATCCTCACTTTTCCTGCCGCCACAGCATCACTATTTTATGAACGAAACATGGCGGAGAAACGTATAAGTGCTGATAACTCCTCTGTATCAAAAAAGAAAGTAAGGGAAAGTTACCTCAACTTCGGTTTCGGAGGGGGGGGCTCAGCGTTTCTTAGACATAAGTAGGGGGGGCGCCAAGGAAAAAAGGTTGGGAACCACTGCCCTAAAGCAATACTACAACTGCACTCAAAATCCACGCAAAATAAATGAATATAACTTACAGTTTCTGTGCATGTGTATTGACAGGTGTCTGACAAGCCCAAAGCCAGAGGCACAGCCCTAAGGTAAGACAAATGGCCGTACTCTGTGTTGCAACATTGTGATTTATTTATCTTTATGGTATATCTACTGTGGTACAACCAAATGGAGAAGAGATGTTCACATTTTCTATATAAAAGCTTGTTAGGTGCACTTTGGTACATGTTGTTTTGGCTGAGAGAAATGTAAACTAGGTGTAGTCTGCATTAGAACACTGAAGCATCATCCTTCTTTATATTGTCTGGGGACCAGTGTGTCTTTGGCCGAGTATATAAAGTCAGTGTGTGTGTGTGTGTGTGTGTGTGACTCAATATGAAGCAAACAACAAGCTATAAATAACTGCTCTTTGCTCTGAAACATAGAATTGAGGCAGCGGTGGTCAGTGTTGGGTGTAGTGTTTGTTGAAAGCGCTGTTAAGGTCACAGACGTCGCTGTGACTGTGGATATCAACATTTAAATCTAAAAAGGTGAAGAGGCTAAGGTTGCTGGGTGCAGTTTAAGTGTGGGAGTGTGGGTCAAAGATTCTGTCCAGGATTAGTTATGTCTGAAGGTTATTGCAAACACAACCACTATTAGGCTTTTCTGGAGGTGTAGTGGCTCTAATTCACTGAAACATCTGTGATGGCAGGTGCCCACTTGATAACCCCAGTTGCCAGCCTGCACTCACACACTCAACTCTGTACCATTTGAAATTAGGCAGCAGATGTCCTCTATGCTCACTGTTTGTTGGTTAGTGCATAAATCTCTCCACATCTGAGCTGGGCTTCTGCATGCTCACCTGGTATTATAGTTAAGACATAAAGGGCCCTATCTTGCACCCGGCGCAGCTCAGCGCAAAGCACGACGCAAGTGTCTTTGCAAGTTTAAGACCATCGCAGTTGTCAATTTCCCATCCAGCGCCCGCGTCATTTAAATAGCAAATGCTATGTTGTATGATACAACGCTCTTCACAAGTAAAATAAATGATCAGTTCACTACTTTCGTTAATTTTGGGAATTTGGGTTTTATTCAATTTTATAGCATTTGGAGAAAATAATTTATAAAACAACTTTGAAAAAAGCTTCAAAAACGTTGGGAAAATGACAAAAACGTGGAAAAAAGGGACAAAAAATCAGGAAAAATGTCCAAAAACAATGGGAAAAGCGACAAAAGCGCAGAAAAAGACAAAGTTAATGACGAAGATCTTAAAAGTGTATAGCAAAAATGTGGCTTAAAACTGGATAAAAAAGACAATTCATGACACAACGCTGACACATGCACAAAGGGACATGACGCCACGGACAGGCGACCAAATGGAATGAACCGTTGAATAAAATTACAATTTTTGTCTGGGTTTGAACATTGCAAACATTTGGGATAATGTAAGTACACAACTCAACAAAATATATAACATAGGTCTAGTCGTTTTTAGACCATTTTAAGGTGGAAAGGTTACACATTTTATCTTTAAAGTCAAAAAGTGTGAGGGTGTTTTTATTTTGAAATTTAAAATCTAAATGTGACAACACTGACTCAATTTTGTCGGTGAACAGACGATAATTGACCACATCTGACCAGCGGCAGAAAATAGCAGAGAATATTTAGGCATTGCAGGGTCAATGAAAGCATTGTTTGCCTGCATTTGTCATTTTAAAGTGAAACATGGAGCTTGCCCTTGTCATTTTCACAGCAGGGTGGCTGGAGCTGCTGTGTTGCATGTATGGGAGAGTTTTGTATATAAGTCGTATTGCTGCAATGTCTTCACTTCATTACCCAGAAATCATATACTGTGATGTCAGTATAGGCTTAGAGCTTAGAGCATTTTTTTGTATGGAGAGTCCATACATCTTTTTTGACTCTCATTTAAGCATAAATTCCGTGCCTGCTCACAATTTGTAATTTAGACTAAGATACCAGGCTGGAGAAAATATAGATGAAAAACTGTCCGCAATAACTTTCTTGTCTTTTCCTTGTCTTTTTCTGGAGGTGATAAAGTCTGTTTTCATTTCCCACAGTTACATTCTGTGTGGGCTGCACATTGTGGTGCATTACTATGGTGCTGTAACATCTTGGGGGAACATGTCACCTAATTAATCATTAGGAAAAAAAAATGTTGGTTGCATTTGTTACATCACAGAACATTGGAGAGAATTCATGTAAACAGCTGATTTTGGCACCAAGATACATTTTTCATAAGTTCATCTTTTGCTTGGAATGTGTTGTCAAGCTCACACTGCTGCATAAGAATATAAGAATCTTTTATAAATGAGGCTCGTGTTCACAGTCTGAAGGCATTAGTATGCAAGTCTGGAGTGTGACTGTGTGTGTGTGTGGGGGGGGGGGGGTGGTGTGTGGGTGGTGTGTGTGTGTGTGTGTGTGTGTGTGTGTGTGTGTGGGTGTGTGTGCCCCAGGCCATGTGTTACTCTGCTACAGCTAATGAGCCCATTCTCTGCAGCCCAATCTACAGAGTACCACACACACATATCCGGGGGGACGCTGGGACTAGAGATGCTGCAAGCGATCTACTGGCTATATCCCCCATGGAGAGCTACACACACACACACACACACACACACTCTCACCCACACTCCTCACACCCTCCATACAGACACACACTTTTTGTTTTTTTTAATCCTTGCTCTGACAACCTCACCCACATACCAATCAGTATTCTGCTGCACACACACGCACACACACTCACACTCACACACACACACACACACACACACACACACTCACACACTCACACGTACAACCAACCGTATCATTTTGATATTTCTGCTGTGTAATCTTTAAAATCATTTTGCTATCTGCTTCCCTGTATTGAATATGCTTTTTCATTATAGCCTATCTTTCACATATACCCAGCTGAGGAAAAACTGCCCGGAGTTATGTTGGTCTGTCTTTTTATTCTAATTATTTTAGTAGTAATAGCATTAACATGTCACCGTGTCAGTTAAAAATGTTTAAACTTGAGCAAAATAATCGTGCTTGTCCTGAGGCTTTATTATATTTATGAATGTATTTATATAGAGAGACGAAGTCCCTCCCCTTCCGGTGGACCACCATAGGATCTTATTTCACAATACATATGTACGGTAATGAACAGCAAGAGACAACTTTTTTGGAGCCCGTTTGAATTGTGCCATGAATTACACATATATTATTACTAGGGCTGTAAATCGATTAAAAAATTTAATCTAATTAATTACATACTCTGTGATTAATTAATCGAAATTAATCACATACATAATTTACGGTGCCTGAACCGATACTTTTTAAGAAAGTAAAAAAAGAAAAGAAAAAAAAAAGGGTACTAAACAACAGTTGGTGACATTAAAGAACGGCTTGTTTATTGCTAAGGCCATATGGTCAAAATTAAATGATTTAATAATAATGTATAACAATAACAATAGCTTATTTCACTAGTGAATTGCTGTTGAACGACAAAAACAACCACCAGATGGGAAAAGGACATTTACAATTACTTCAAATGCTCCACGAGGCTGTAGTTTACCAGTTTCATTGAACGCACCGTCTGTGTTGTTTTTCCGACAGCAGCTGCAGATTGTTACATCCCGGTGTTGAATCCTCTACAGTAAAACACAGTCAAACTTTACACCGTTTAGCGTTAGCTGTCAGCATTTTAACCATGTTTAATCCAGCTACTAGCTAGCAGTAGGCTAACGTTAACTGCTGTTAGTGTTAACTAGCTAGCGGTAGGCTAATGTTAGCTGCTGTTGAGTATAGTGTTAACTAGCTAGCGGTAGGCTAACGTTAGCTGCTGTTGAGTATAGTGTTAACTAGCTAGCGGTAGGCTAACGTTAGCTGTTGTTGAGTATAGTGTTAACTAGCTGGCGGTAGGCTAACGTTAGCTGCTGTTGAGTATAGTGTTAACTAGCTAGCGGTAGGCTAACGTTAGCTGCTGTTGAGTATAGTGTTAACTAGCGTCACATGCAGCAGTGTTTGTGTTGCCTGTATCGTCTGTTTCAGAGCACCAGAGAGAAGTGCAGAGATATCAGTGGCACCAGATTTCGGTAGCCAGGGTTGGCAGTGGTGGCTAGAACGGCTCCGGGTCAAACGTCAATATGGAATGGATTAATCTGCGTTATTTTTTTTAACGCGTTATTTTTTCTCAGATTAATTAATTGAAATTAACGCGTTATTTTGACAGCCCTAATTATTACTATTATATATAAAAGCCAGTTTTGCAAGTCAAAAAAGTCGCAGTTTGTTGTAAAACTGTTTAAGTGAAGGACTTTGAAAATACGTAATTAGAAAGACTACGCACCCAAAAACCTTGTAAGTGACGTCTCGCTGAACTACGATGGCTGTGTGTTTTGTACTTGCACGAACAACGGGTCTCACTTGTTCTTTCGCTTCCCAGCTGATAAAAAAAAGACCAGGAGTCACTGGATAAAACCCGTCAGGTAAGACAACGTTACATTTGTAAGTGGAACATAAGTTAATTACCTAGCTAACAATGTGACGTATATTGTGCTAGACAAGAGATATTTAGTTCACTGATTGGTTTCACACCAAACAAAATGGTACTACGACAAGCTGAGACTTTCTGGACTTGCAAAATGATCTTTTAAATTGAAAAACACATACGTGTAATTCATGGCACAATTCAAACCGTATCAAAAAATTATTCGGCCCTCGCCATTGACTACCATACATATTTGTTTTCCAAAATGAGGTCCCATGGGGGACAACAGAAGGGGAGGGACTTTGCCTGTCTATATTAAGACAATGGGAGGAGGAGAGAGCAGATCACAAACACAGACAGGTTAAGGAACACTGATGCACGATGCCAGTCAGGTGCATCAAGTGTGACATGAGTTCAAATGTGATGCACTTCTTCAAACACCGTCACTTCTGCTGCTGTCAGGGAGCATTACACTACATATGTATGTAGGAATGGAAACCTATTATAGCCTTCCCCATAGTACTGCCCCGGGCAAACACACACACACACACACACAAATACACGAATGCACAGACATGCATGCACATACTGCTGAATGGAACTCGTCAGCAACTGTGCTTGTGAAAAGTGAAAAGTTTTATTTTTCAGTCTTGAAATTCATCATTGATGACACACAATGAACTGTCTACAATAAATGTGTGTATGATACATGAGATACAGTCTTAGTATTGTATGTTTAACTTGACTAATTACACAATGAACCTCAGTGCAGTGTGCAAGAGTATTTGTTCTGAGTGATTAGATGATGAGAAAACAAGATTAAGATACACGTACACACATATACACACACTATATATATGAGATCCCATATTGTAAAAAGTGAGGTGTCTTTTTTTTATAAAGCAGGTCTAGGTGCCATATAAATACTGTGAAAGTATCAAGGGCTCAATCCACAGAGAAATGCACACAGCCCGTATTCAGAAACTGTGCCTTTAAACGAGCCGTCAGGACTTCCGCACAGTTGTGATGTCACAACTATACTATACATTGGTAGAAAGTGCTGCTACAGTGACGCCGTTACAGTCATTCCCCAGCTGCAATGACGGTACCCTTAAACGCTGACCAATCAAAGCAGACTGGAGGGTGGCTTAAATAGACAGGCGCTAAAACGGAGCGAGGGTGAAAACAGGTATATTCAGACACACAATATGAGAAAAAAAAAAATTTTCTCAACAATTACGCATGCAAACGTGTTCTAGTAGAAACCCCAGATATAAGTATGAACCTTAAAATAAGCATAATAGTGGACCTTTTAAAGGCTTGAGTTGAGGCTACTTGACTTACTAACAAGATACTGATGCATACAAGAGTGCACCAGTGTCCTGTTAGTGAGTCAAGTAGAGTTATTTATTTATGTCTATTAGTAGACTGCAGTGGAGTAACGGCAATCATTTCATAAACCTCCTCAAAAGGCTCCACATATCATAGGTTTACACTCAGATAAACAGAAAATATGCACACACATGCTGGAGTGTACACACACACACACACACACACACACACACACACACACACACACACACACACACACATAACAGTGTGAGTGATGGAGAGAGAGAGAGATATTTTAAAGCCAGCTGTGCAGCGGGAAGCCCTGCCAAGTAGAGGGCAGAACCAGTGAGCTGAAGGCAGATGATAAGATGACAGATGAACTTAGCCCAGATGGCCTCCACATCTTCATTTCACAATCCTGTAATACCGTTATAATTCTACATATTCTCACTCAGTTCTTCAGTCGCTTTAAGAACTCCTATTGAGCGGTTTTTCAGCATGATCCTCCTGCTTCACACTCTGTTACATCTTGTCTCTGCTGGATGCACTTTATCTGAGCCATGGCCTGTCTGGCTCAAAGCCATCCGCTTCATTGTTTTCAGAGGCTGATCAATTCAGTTTTCCAGCAGAGGCAATTGGGAGGAGAAATAAAAGCTGTAACTGTCTATTGTTGATTGTCCTCCTTATGTTCAATTCCTGCCGGTTAATTAATGGTGACACAGTCCACACTGAACGGTACAGTGGAACACAGATGGACCCTGGAGGGTTTAAAAGAGCACATGGAGGAAAACCTAATGATTATAGGATGCTAATATCTGCTCATTTATCTGAATTCATGTATGAGGAATGGCACAGTACAGTATGTATAAATAATTAATAGACCCAGGCAGTCGATAACTGACAAATATTGCATGCCACCTCAATACAATAAGTCAATTATTTCATGATATCAGCAAACATTAATATCACCAACAGAAGAGTATAATCAAACATTCATATATGCAGGGCCGTAGCTCAGGATTTTAGAAATACTGAGGTCATTAATTCCCCGAGCACAACTCCACCCACCTAATTCATTCTTGACTAACCACCAACCAAACTCCAAAAGATCTTTTGAATATTTACAAAGATCACACAATTTAACCTTTTATTTATTCATTTATCTGCTAACTATATTTTCACTAATATTGTATCTCCATGCGTTATGGTCTAAATGTAGGTTCTAAGCCTTCTCTACCCCGCCAGGTATATAATCAAGATATTTAGTCTAAATCATTCAGAATTTGCCTTGAAATCTCAACGGTAATTTTTCTGTACCTGTCGAGTTAACTCACTAAATATTCTAAAATAAAGACTCAACCTCCGTAGTAGCTATGGCCTCATATGTGTCTTAAATTAAAGCGACTGTACTCAAAACACTGGAAAAATCGAAGAAAGAAATAGTTTTCTTTTCTATAACCCTAGTACAATTATCCCTGCTGGGTTGTTTGGGTCAAGGTAGTTCAATACATAATCTAAACTGCAGCCATGTGTAAAATGTGTTTTCACTATCCTGTTATTGTATTTCTAAATGCTAAAATCAGACCAATCTCAAACTTGAAGAGATTCTTTCTAAGGAAAATAAGGATGGTGGAGGTTGAGGAGTTCATAAGGGAGGCCTTCAGGACGTAATCAATAAATGCAGGTGGTAAACAAGACATTTTCTCAAGTCAAGGTTGAACGTGCAAAGCGTCAGTGTAAAGAGAGAAAATGATCCTGACATCCTGTCTCAGGCGACCACACAGTCAGCGGAAGTCTTGGCAGAAGAGCAAAGTGGAGGGTAAACATCAGTCATGACCTGTGAGATTTAGTGCTGCAGCTCTCACATCATGTTTGGTGCAAAGGTCTAAGAAGCAGAACAGTTCAAACATGACACAAAGGACAGCGTTCTAAGGGCTCTTGCACCCGGCGCAGCGCAAAGCCCGATGCAAGTGTCTTTGCTAGTTTAAGACTGACACAGTTGTCAGTTTCCTGTCCAGCGCCCGCGTCGTTTAAATAGCAAATGCACCTGCGCCCATCTTTGCGCCCATGGGTGTGCTGGTCTTACAGGGAGGTGTGTTCAGGTGCATTCTTGGCATATTGCTATCTTGAGGCAGCGGGAAGTGATCGCGCCATTGACCAACAAAAACATGGTCTAAAGTTAATAGGCCCAATAGGCATTTCATTGTTATTTTAACAGCAAATTAGTAAAATGCGCCTAGGCTTATGCACAGTGCGCACACTATGCTTGACCCTTTTTTCCCCTGTCAAACTAGCAAAAGTTGATTTGGACACGCCCTAAACGCACCTGCGCCAGATGCTTCACGCTGTACGCTTAGATCGTTAAAATAGGGTCCTGAAAGTACAATTCCTAAATATAAACAAAATATAATAATTGCTTAATATAAAAAAAAGTGGTCGCACTATAATCCCGCATTGCCAGACCTTCCTCCACAGCGCTGCGGAGGAAGGTCTGGCTAGTCCACACAACATTCCAGGATGGGAGGAAAACGTGCTCTGGTTTTAAAACCCCATTTATAAAATTTCTTGTCTTCCGCTTTGTCTTCCGGTTGGCTAGCTACGGCTAAGTTGAAAAACACAGCGAATTAGGATGGAGAGGCTTATGTCGGAAGAGAGGAAAAGCAACATTAAAATGTCGGCTGGAGGGATTATACTTGCCACCCGAGGCTAATGAACTCCACCGAGTGGGTAGATGGATGGCGGAGGATAAAGATTAAAAGCTGCCCCACAACATTCTGCCCTGCTTTTCCCGTGGACAACACAGTATTGTTGCAAGGATACCCATCTTTTAATCCAATTGTTATGACAGCCCCGCCCCGAACACATAATGCTGGACATCTTCACTAAAATAGCTAATGTGCCAATGTACTGCAATGGACAGAGTTGAACAGACAGAGAAGACAAAACGGAGCAAACATGGCGCCCCCCTGGAAGGAGCAGGAAATGTAGTTGAAATCAAATGTGTGCTGACGAGTGATCCTATTTGAATATCAATGGTTTGGTTGCTTTGCTAAATTGCCACCTGCTAGTTAGCAGATGTATAAATCCAAATATCAATAGTTTAATTTCAATTAGTAAACCTTTTAGAAGTTGGAGCTCATAATGTACTTTCGAGCATGGTGAATGAAAGTTCTTTAAGGTGACGGTGACACAATGAAATATGAAACAGGAAGTCCATTCTGGGTTAGACCTCACTGCTCAGCGGTTTATAGTATTATGAGACAGGATTATACAAACAGTTATGATTGAGACAATCATTTTATCCT